>NC_069509.1:28681322-28683822 GCF_027579735.1 Bombina bombina
ATTGAGCCGGTTGTTCGTTCCTGTGAGTGCAGTTCTCTCTGTATGTATGTGTGTGTATATATATATATATATATATACTGTATATATATATATATATATATATATATATATATATACATATATACTGTATATAGAAACATAGAAACATAGATATTGACGGCAGATAAGAGCCATAGGCCCAGCAAGTCTGCCCGACCTTACCTAACAGTATAAACTTATCTAGTTCGTAGGATAGCCTTATGCTTGTCCCATGCATTTTTAAAGTCCCCCACAGTGTTTGTTGCTACTACCTCTTGAGGAAGTTTATTCCATAAATCAATCACTCTTTCTGTAAAGAAGCTTCCTCAAATTACTCCTGAATCTACTACCCTTTAGCTTGAGCTCATGACCCCTTGTTCTTGTATTTTCCATTTTATGTAAAATACCCACAGCCTCAGTTTTACTAAACCCTTTAATGTACTTGAAAGTTGCTATCATATCACCTCTTTCCCTTCTCTCCTCTAAGCTATACATATTTAGGTCATTGAGCCTATCCTGGTAAGTTTTATTTTTTAGACCATAAACACATAAATACACATGTATACAAAAACACACACATATATATATAGTAAACACACTCTGTAATCCCGCAGCTCCAGAAAAAGGCAAAATATGTTTTTCTAAAAAAAACAAACATTATTGGACAAAACTCTAAAAGCCATGTAACTCTAACATGCAAGAACATGTAAGAATACAAAATACAATTGCAGGCCTGCAACGAGGTTTAGAACAAAACGATATATATATATATATATATATATATATATATATATATATATATATATATATATATATATATATATATATATATATATATATATATATATATAATACATACATGGATATTTAGACAGTATATATATATATAATACATACATGGATATTTAGACAGTATATATATATAATACATACATGGATATTTAGACAGTATATAATACATACATGGATATTTAGACAGTATATATATATAATACATACATGGATATTTAGACAGTATATATATATAATACATACATGGATATTTAGACAGTATATATATATAATACATACATGGATATTTAGACAGTATATATATATACATACATACATGGATATTTAGACAGTATATATATATAATACATACATGGATATTTAGACAGTATATATATATATATATATATATATATATATATATAATACATACATGGATATTTAGACAGTATATATATATACATACATACATGGATATTTAGACAGTATATATATATATATATATATATATATAATACATACATGGATATTTAGACAGTATATATATATAATACATACATGGATATTTAGACAGTATATATATATAATACATACATGGATATTTAGACAGTATATATATATATAATACATACATGGATATTTAGACAGTATATATATATATAATACATACATGGATATTTAGACAGTATATATATAATACATACATGGATATTTAGACAGTATATATATATAATACATACATGGATATTTAGACAGTATATATATACATACATACATGGATATTTAGACAGTATATATATATATATAATACATACATGGATATTTAGACAGTATATATATATAATACATACATGGATATTTAGACAGTATATATATATATAATACATACATGGATATTTAGACAGTATATATATATATATAATACATACATGGATATTTAGACAGTATATATATATATAATACATACATGGATATTTAGACAGTATATATATATATAATACATACATGGATATTTAGACAGTATATATATATAATACATACATGGATATTTAGACAGTATATATATATACATACATACATGGATATTTAGACAGTATATATATTTACATACATACATGGATATTTAGACAGTATATACATACATACATGGATATTTAGACAGTATATATATATAATACATACATGGATATTTAGACAGTATATATATATATAATACATACATGGATATTTAGACAGTAGTCACTGCTTCTGCCTCAGGGTGTGAAGAAAAATGTGGAAGATGTAAGTGATAACATCAATTTTGTAACAACGTTCAACCCCATATACAAGATTCTGGTAGAGTCGGTAAAAAAGAACTGGGAAATTGTGAGCTCAGACAAGACTTTACCCTTTACACGTATGAAAGCACCACGGATGGTATATATATATATATATATACAAAAGAGCACCCAATCTAAAGGATATTTTGGTCCACAATGACCCAACAAAGTGTTACGAGAAGGGGACATGGTTGGATGCAAAAAGGAAACTGGGATGCTACAGGTGTGGGGACTGCACTACGTGTAATAGTATGTTGACTGGGATGTACTTCCATCACCAACACACTGGGAGGAAGTATAAGATTCTACATAGGCTGTCATGCCTTAGTACTTACGTGATCTATGTATTGATGTGTCCGTGTTCCCTGATGTATGTGGGGAAAACATCTACC
>NC_069509.1:28688822-28696322 GCF_027579735.1 Bombina bombina
CCTAAGTCTAACCCTACAAATAGCACTGAAAAGGGCTTTTTGCGTGGCATTACCCCAAAGTAAACTGCTCTTTTGCCAGCCCTTAAAAGGGCTTTTGGCGGGGCTTTGTCACAAAGTAAACAGCTCTTTTGCATCTAATCTACATCCCCCTACACCGCGGCCACCTATAATAAATGTATTAACCCCTAATCTAATCCCCCTACACCGCCGCCAGCTATATTAACTATATTAACCCTAATTATATTAGGGTTAATATAGTTATTATATATATTAACTATATTAACCCTAATTATATTAGGGTTAATATAGTTAATATCGTTATTATATTATTTATATATTAAGTATAATAACCCTATCTAACTCTAACATCCCTAACTAAATTCTTATTAAAATAAATCTAATTAATATTAATATTATTAATTAAAATATTCCTATTTAAATCTAAATACTTACCTATAAAATAAACCCTAAGATAGCTACAATATAATTAATAATTACATTGTAGCTATGTTAGGGTTTATATTTATTTTACAGGTAAATTGTTAATTATTTTAACTAGGTATAATAGCTATTAAATAGTTATTAACTATTTAATAGCTACCTAGTTAAAATAATTACCCAATTACCTGTAAAATAAATCCTAACCTAAGTTACAAATACACCTACACTATCAATAAATTAAATAAACTACAAATATCTATCTAAAAATACAATTAAATAAACTAAACTAAATGACAAAAAAAAACCCACTAAATTACAAAAAATTAAAAAACACTAAATTACAAGATTTTTAAGCTAATTACACCTATTCTAAGCCCCCTAATAAAATAATAAAGCCCCCCAAAATAAAAAAATTCCCTTCCCTATTCTAAATTAAAAAAGTTCAAAGCTCTTTTACCTTACCAGCCCTTAAAAGGGCCTTTTGCGGGGCATGCCCCAAAGAAAACTGCTCTTTTGCCTGAAAAAAAAACACAATACCACCCCCCAACATTACAACCCACCACCCTCTTCATCCGATCCGGGCGATGTCTATCTAAGCGGCAAAGAAGAAGTCTTCATCCCGGCGATGTCTTTATCCAAGCGGCAGCAAAGTCTTCTTCCATCCGGCATCATCTTCCATCAAGCGGCATCTTCAATCTTCTTTCTTCGCTCCACCGACGCGGAGCATCCATCCCGGCCGACGACTGAATGACGAATGAGGTACCTTTAAATGACGTCATCCAAGATGGCGTCCGTCGAATTCCGATTGGCTGATAGGATTCTATCAGCCAATCGGAATTAAGGTAGAAAAATCTGATTGGCTGATTGAATCAGCCAATAGAATGCGAGCTCAATCTGATTGGCTGATTGGTTCAGCCAATCGGATTGAACTTGAATCTGATTGGCTGATTCAATCAGCCAATCAGATTTTTCTACCTTAATTCCGATTGGCTGATAGAATCCTATCAGCCAATCGGAATTCGACGGACGCCATCTTGGATGACGTCATTTAAAGATACCTCATTCGTCGTTCAGTCGTCGGCCGGGATGGATGCTCCGCGTCGGTGGAGCGAAGAAAGAAGATTGAAGATGCCGTTTGATGGAAGATGATGCCGGATGGAAGAAGACTTTGCTGCCGCTTGGATAAAGACATCGCCGGGATGAAGACTTCTTCTTTGCCGCTTGGATAGACATCGCCCGGATCGGATGAGGAGTTCGGCCCGGCGTGGTGAAGATAAGGTAGGGAGATCTTCAGGGGGGTAGTGTTAGGTTTATTTAAGGGGGGTTTGGGTTAGATTAGGGGTATGTGGGTGGTGGGTTGTAATGTTGGGGGGTGGTATTGTGTTTTTTTTTCAGGCAAAAGAGTAGTTTTCTTTGGGGCATGCCCCGCAAAAGGCCCTTTTAAGGGCTGGTAAGGTAAAAGAGCTTTGAACTTTTTTTAATTTAGAATAGGGTAGGGATTTTTTTTATTTTGGGGGGCTTTATTATTTTATTAGGGGGCTTAGAATAGGTGTAATTAGCTTAAAAATCTTGTAATCTTTTTTTTATTTTTTGTAATTTAGTGTTTGTTTTTTTTGTAATTTAGTTTAGTTTATTTAATTGTATTTTTAGATAGATATTTGTAGTTTATTTAATTTATTGATAGTGTAGGTGTATTTGTAACTTAGGTTAGGATTTATTTTACAGGTAATTGGGTAATTATTTTAACTAGGTAGCTATTAAATAGTTAATAACTATTTAATAGCTATTATACCTAGTTAAAATAATTAACAATTTACCTGTAAAATAAATATAAACCCTAACATAGCTACAATGTAATTATTAATTATATTGTAGCTATCTTATGGTTTATTTTATAGGTAAGTATTTAGATTTAAATAGGAATATTTTAGTTTATAATATGAATTAGATTTATTTAATAAGAATTTAGTTAGGGGTGTTAGGGTTAGATAGAGTTAATATAGTTAATATAAATACTATAGTAACTATATTAACTATATTAACCCTAATATAATTAGGGTTAATATAGTTAATATATATAATGTAATAACTATATTAACTATAATATACTTAGGGTTAATATAGATAATATAGCTGGCGGCGGGGTAGGTAGATTAAATTAGGGGTTAATAATTTTAATATAGATGGCAGCGGTGTAAGGGGCTTACATTAGGGGTTAATACTATTAATATAGGTGGCGGCGGTGTAGGGAGGGCAGGTTATAGGGCAAAAGAGCTGTTTCCTTTGGGGCAAAGCCCCTCAAAAGGCCCTTTTAAGGGCTGGTAATAGAGATAATTATTTTAGGGGGATTAGATTAGGGGTTAATAATATTAATATAGCTGGCGGCGGTATAGGGGGATTAGATTAGGGGTTAATAATTTTTATATAGGTGGCGGCGGTGTAAGGGGTCAGATTAGGGGATAGATAAGGTAGATGGCGGCGGTGTAAGGGGTTCACATTAGGGGATAGATCAGTTAGATGGTGGCGGTTTTAGGGGCTCACAGTAGGGGGTTAGTTTATGTAGATAGCGGTGGGGTCCGGGAGCGGCGGTTTAGGGGTTAAATACTTTATTAAGGATAGCGGCGGGGGATCGCGGTTGACAGGTAGATAGACATTGCGCATGCGTTAGGTGTTAGGTTTATTTAGCAGCTAGTTTAGGGAGTTACGGGGCTCCAATAGTCAGCGTAAGGCTTCTTACGGCTGCTTTTTGTGGCGAGGTGAAAATGGAGTAAGATTTCTCCATTTACGCCACGTAAGTCCTTATGCTGTATATTGGATACCAAACTGCGCTGGTTTGGTATACCTGCCTATGGCCCAAAAAACTACGGGCGACGGCAGAAATATACGCGCGTAACTTCTAGGTTACGCCGTATATGTGATACCAAACCAGCGCAAATATTGGCGTCGCCGGCTTTTGCGGGCGACGATTTTTATCGGATCGAGCCCCTATGTGTTAGCTGACGACACAAGGTAGGGGAGTTGATTGTGGTGAGTGTTGACTGTAGGCTATGATCCTTTGGGGTTGATCAGTTTCTGGTTTGCAGAATTGTTCTTGGATAAACTTATAAGGTTAGGTTCTCTAAAAGGGAAGGTTTTCAAGGAGGAGAAGTTTTTATTATGGGAGGGGGGTCTGACTGACTGAGGGAGAGAGTTTCATAGCATTGGGGCAACCTGTGAGAAGTCCTGAAGACTGGTGTGCAAGGTGGTCATGAGAGGAATTGAGAGGTGTAAGTTAGAAGCAAATGGAAGGTGGCATCTAGGAAAGTCTATAGGGATGAGGGTTTAGTTATAATGAGGTGCATTGTTGAGGTGCTTTGAAGGTTTGAAATCTGAAATAGGACCTTGTGGATCATTGTCTACACAATCAAAAATGTATTTCTATGACAAATCTTTTGTTTTTATTTTCAAATTTGCAATAAAATTTTGCTTAATTTTATAGATTACCTGTTTGTAGAATGTAGAAATCAAATCACTTTTAAAAAATTATTATATTTTTATTAATTAATAATTTATATTCTAGCATATTTAGTTTTTTTGTATCAAACAGTTTTCGCCTTGGTCATATAATTCAGCTAACCAGTCATTTTAAGAAGGCCTTAGACATGCTACCAACTTCATACAACAACAGGACAAAACACAAGTACCGCCATCTGATCCAAACCTATGGCACCCACTACATCAGTCAAGCAGAGGTGGGAGGTGAGGCCTTGGATGTCACTGCTCTCAGGACATGTCAGATAGCCATGGACGGCATTTCAGTGGATGAATTAAAAGATTGTCTGGACATTGAGATAAATGCTGCTTTGACAGGGAAAGTAGAAGCTGGGGCCAAAGCAAACTCTTGCAAACATTTAAATCAGAACATGACAAAAGGCGAACGTTTCCATCAGACCTTCAACGAGAGAAGCTGGCAGGTAAGTGATGAACCTATATGGAGTTATGAGTTAGGTTCTCAAGCACTGAGTCTCTGTAGTTATTCTTTTTCAAATGGCATCAATCATTTGCGTTCTAAATACCATATTGATAAATAATTTATATAGCAGGTACATGTCTCTCAAGGTGGCAATATAATTTAAAGGGACAGTTTACTGTAATAGATAAAACTAGATTACGAGTTGTGTGTTCATGTTTTAACGCTGAAAAAATTGTAATTTTAGCGTTAAAATAGCACCGCAGCCATTACAAGTCTTGTCGGTATAGCTGTACCGCAAGCCTTTTAGCCTGTAACGCAACGCCAGTCCCGCATTCGTAAAAATCATGTTTTTTCATGGGACTTCCATAGCGCAGCCATTACAAGTTTTGAGGTGAGGCTAAGATCCGTACCGCCATCGGAGACCAGTAGTTATGAGTTTTACGCAACAAAACTGTTACACAAAACTCATAACTAAAGTGTTACAAAGTACATTAACACCCATAAACTACCAATTAACCCCTAAACCGAGGTCCTCCCGCATCGCAAATACTATATTAAACTTATTAACCCCTAATCTGCCGCTCCCGACATCGCCGCCACTAATAAAATGTATTAACCCCTATTCTGCCGCTCCCCGACATCGTCGCTACTATACTAAAGTTCTTAACCCCTAAACCGCCGCCCTCTCACATTGCAAACACTATTTAAATATTATTAACCCCTAATCTGTCATCCGCTCACATCGCCCCCACTATAGTGAAGTTATTAACCCCTATTCTGCCACTCCCCAACATCGTCGCCACTATACTAAAGTTATTAACCCCTAAACCGCCACCCTCCCGCATCACAAACGCTATTTAAATATTATTAACCCTTAATCTGCCGTTCGCCCACATCGCCCCCCACTATACTAAAGTTATTAAGCCCTACACCGCTCCTCCCTGACACCGCCGCCACTATAATAAACCTATTAGCCCCTAAACCGAAAGCCCCCCACATCGCAATAAACTAATTTAAACTAGTAACCCCTAAACCTAATGCCCCCCTAAATTTATATTAAAATTACAATTTCCCTATCTTAAATTAAATTAAAACTTACCTGACAAATTAAAAAAAAACTAAGTTTAAACTAACAAACTAATATAACTATTAAACTAAAAATAAACTAACTACCAATTAAATAAAACTAAAATACACATTAAAAAAATCCTAAAATTACTATAAAAATTACAAAGTATCTAATTACAAAAAATAAAAAATACTGATTTGAAAAGCCAATAGAATTTCAGAAGCTCTCATTCTATTGGCTGTTTTGAACAGCCCATAGGATTTCAGTAGCTCTCATCCTATTGGCTGATTTGAATTTCCAAAATCAAATCAGCCAATAGGAATGCAAGGGACGCCATTTTGAATCACGTCCCTTGCATCGAAGATTCAGTATTCGGCGGTGACCGTATGAAGAGGATGCTCTGCGCCGGATGTCTTCAGGATGGACCCGCTTTGCGCCACCTGGATGAAGATAGAAGACGCCCCCGGGATGAAGATAGAAGATGCCGCCTGGATGAAGATGGAGCCACCAGGATGAAGATGGAGCCACCAGGATGAAGATCCTTCAAGCTGGACTTCAGCAACTGTGAGTACCTAATGAGGGGTTAGTGTTAGGTTTTTTTAAGGTTTTTTGGGTGTTTTTTTTTTTTAGTTTAGGGTTTGGGCTTTTCTTAAAAGAGCTAAATGCCCTTTTCAGGGCAATGCAAAATAGCTAAATGCCCTTTTCAGGGTAATGCCCATACAAATGTTAGTGGGTCTTTGTATTTTTTTTCAGGTAAAAGAGCTGTTTAACTTAGGACAATGCCCTACAAATGGCCTTTTTAAGGGCTATTGGTAGTTTATTCTACATTAGGTTTCTTTTATTTTGGGGTGTTTTTTTTTTTAATGGGTATTAGAATAGGAATAATTGTTATTATTTTGGATAATTTGTTTGTTATTTTGTGTAATGTTTTTTTATTTTTAGATTAGGGGTTGAGCATTTCTTAAAAGAGCTGAATGCCCTTTTAAGGGCAATGCCCATACAAATGCCCTTTTCAGGGCAATGGGTAGATTAGGTTTTACTTTATTTTTATTTTGTGGGTTTGGGGGTAGGGGTTTGTACACTGTTAGGGGGTGTTTGTTTTTATTTTGTAGGAAAAGAGCTGTTATCTTTAGGGCAATGTCCTACAAAAGGTCCTTTTAAGGGCCCTTGGTAGTTTATTATAGATTAGGGTTTTTTATTTTTGGGGTATTAGAATAGGAATAATTTGTAGTGTTTTTGATAATTTTGTTTGTTATTTTTTGTAATGGTAGGTTTTTTTATTTTTTTGTAATTTTAGTGTTTTTTATTTTTTGTAATGTTAGGTTTTAGTGTAAGGCAGCTTAGGTTTTATTTCACAGGTAAGTTTGTATTTATTTAACTAGGTAGTTAGTAAATAGTTAATAACTATTTACTAACTAATCTACCTAGTTAAAATAAATACAAATTTACCTGTGAAATAAAAATAAAACCTAAGCTAGCTACAATATAACTATTAGTTATATTGTAGCTAGCTTAGGTTTTATTTCACAGGTAAATATGTATTTAGTGTTAAATAGGTATTATTTAGTTAATAATTGTAACTTTAATTTAGCTCTATTTTAATTATGTTAAAGTTAGGGGGTGTTAGGTTTAGGGGTAAGGTTAGGGTTAGGTTTAGGGGTTAATATAGTTTAATTTAGGTTGTTGCAATGTGGGGGGCTGGCGGTTTAGGGGTTATTAGGTTTATTTAGTGGTAGTGATGTGGGAGGCCAGAGGTTTAGGGGTTAATAACTTTATTTAGTGGTGGCGATGTCGGGGAGCGGAGGAATAGGGGTTAATAGATTTATTATAGTGCGGGCGATGTTGGGGTGCAGGGGAATAGAGGTTAATAACTTTAGTATAGTGGCAGCGATATCGGGAGCGGCAGATTAGGGGTTAATAACATTATTTAGGTGTCAGCGATGTGGGGGGTGGCAGATTAGGGGTGTTTAGACTTGGGGTTTATGTTAGGGTCAAAAAAGAAAGTCCCATCCAGACTATTCGTGTGCAAAAACCACAA